>NW_024080808.1:887612-900022 GCF_003009895.1 Hyaena hyaena | reverse complement strand
ATGTGGCCAATCTGACCATGTGTAGAAACATGGATGGAACTTGAGGGTGTAAAGCATAACAAAATAAGTCAGGCAGAGAAGTACAAATATCATACGTTTGCATGTATATGAGAATTAGGAGGAACTTAACGGAGGACCATGGGGGAGAAGAAGGGGAAAAATAGTTGGGGAGAGGGAGGGAGGCAAACCATGAGAGACTCTTGAATGCCGAGAACAAACTGAGGGCAGACACAGGGGAGGGGAAGGAGGGAGATGGGCATGGAGGAGGGCACTTGTGGGGATGAGCACTGGGTGTTATATGGAAACCAACTTGACAATAAACTATTAAAAAAAAGAACTAAGAATCGTCTTTTGTTCTATAATAAATTAAAAAATACAATAAAAAATAAATGTACTTTATTTTAAATACATAGAAATAGTACAGAACTCAAATTTTACAAAGGAGTTTATAGTAAGAAATACATCTCCCTCCTACCACTGTCCCCCCTGGGTCACTGCCCCATGGATAAGTGGGGTTTTCAGTTTCTGGCTACTTGTCCATACATGTTCTATGCGTATAAAAGGAATCTCTTTTTTACAAAACACAAAAGGTAGCATATTATACACTATTCTCGACTTTGCCTTTTTTCACTCAGTAATATCTCTGAAGATCATTCTGTAGCAGTAAACGCATAAAACTGCCTCATTCTTTTTTAAAAGTCTATGGTATGGAAGCACCACAGGTTACTTAACTTGCCCACTACCGATTAGCATTTAGATGTGGCCAAGCTCTAGCTATTACTAACACGCTGCAGTGAGCCTCCTGGACGTATGTCTTTTTGCTGAAGCAGAATTGCTGGGTCGAAGGATACGTGCACTTGTGATTTTGAGTGACGTCACCAAACTCCCCTCTGCTATGTCTGTACTGACACCCTGCCCCCCACTCCACTGGCACGGAATGGTACAGGGGGTCTGCTTGCCTCTAGGAATAGAATGTCCAGCCAGTCAATAGACAGTCACTTCTGGACAGACTATGCCCTTTGGGAGACACCCCTTGGCCTTTCCAGGCATCTATAAGGAGACAGAGAAGCGACCTTTGTCCACAGCTACTCTTTGACCACTCTCCAGACACAACCAGGCATCTGCTGAGAGGAAGAAACTGTTATCAGGGGACTCTGAGCCTCTGGCCTCACTGCACTGGGTTCCACACGAGTGAGCTCATCTTCCCGGCCGTTTATGACTGAACATCATTTGCCTCTTAGGAGAGACAGCAAGAGAAGACCCTGGCATCTCGCTGTCCCCTCATGCAGCCTCCTCCACTGGCAAAGCTCCCTTTCCTTGGTCCCTGCCCCTCCCTGGAATCGAGGGACACCTGGTTAGCCAAGGCCAAACCAGTATTACTTTTTTTTTTTTCTAACATATATTAATTATCGAGAAACAGAGAGAGACAGAGCCTGAGCAGGGGAGGGGCAGAGAGAAGGGGAGACACAGAATTGGAAGCAGGCTCCAGGCTCTGAGCTGTCAGCACAGAGCCTGACACGGGGCTCGAACCCGTCAAACTACAAGATCATGACCTGAGCTGAAGTCAGACACTTAACCGACTAAGCCACTCAGGCGCCCCAAACCAGTCTTAACTTCTTAGGAGATATTCACATATGGGCAATTGTGCTCTTACCAGCGAGGGACAAGACAGTCAGCCAGGAAGATTCATACCATGCAGCGTAGAGGGCTTGTGAAGGAGGGTGAGTAAGGCAGGGGTCTGGCAGGGCCTGCTATGCCCACCAGCTTTGGGGGCTCTGGGTGTCAGGGAAGCGCTGCTCGCTCCTGCTGAGCTCCTGACATAAACCACAACTAGAAATCCAGGAATGAAGCGGGGGGGGGGGGGGGGGAGGGTGTTCCTGGGTAGGGCGGGGGGTGGGCAGTGAGCATGACCAGATAGGGGAGCACACGACCAGCATCATCACACTCTCCCCAGACTCCAGCAGGTAAGAATACCAGGCACGGCATCTACTGTCCCTATCTCGGGCAAACACCCCCGTGAGCTCACTGGGACAAAGGCCATCGTCTTTCTAATGCACATAAGAAAACTACACAGCACAGAAACTGGAGAGCCATATAGGAATCAAGCCCAGGTCTCCTAACCAGACATTTAAAAACTAGGATCATTTCAGGGAACCCACAGATTGACATCATACTAGTAGCCCCAGAGACTGACCTTCCCTAGGAAACTCAATGGCTGCTTCCTTCTGCCCTTTAGGTTAGAATTCAGAATTTGCTTGAAAAATACATAGAAGGCTTCTACTACAAGACTCCCAGACTCCTAGGCCTGAGAGTCAGGGATACTTTTGCAACGCAAGTCATCACAGTGACTTTCTGCTGTTTTTCTCTTGTGAGTGTGGATTTGCAGAAGTAGTGCTCCTGCCAGCTTTAAAAATGCACATCCCCAGGGGGGGCCTGGGTGGTTCAGTCGGTTAAGTGACTGACTCTTGGTTTCGGCTCAGGTCATGACCTCACGGTTCATGAGTTTGAGCCCCACGTGGGGATCCGCATTGACACTGCAGAGCCTGCTTGGGATTCTCTCTTTCCCTCTCTGCCCCTCTCTCTCTGTCAGAATAAACAAACTTTAAAAATAATGCACATGGGGCACCTGGGTGGCTCAGTTGGTTAAGCGTCCGACTTCAGCTCAGGTCATGATCACATGGTTCGTGGGTTCCAGCCCCGTGTCGGGCTCTGTGCTGACAGTTAGCTCAGAGCCTGGAGCCTGCTTCAGATTCTGTGCCTCCTCCTCTCTCTTACTCTCCTCTACTCATGCTCTCTCTCTCTCTCTCTGAAATAAATAAAACCATTTTTTAAAAAAATAAAAATAATGCACATCCTCCTCCAACATGTGTCAGGGTGGCCCCTGCTAGCTGAGGAGGTGACTTTCCAATTGGATGAGAGCACTTAGGATTGTGGTCCTTGCACTCGCCTCTGCATAAGAAACACCCAGAAATTACTGCTCATTTGTTAGGTGAGTTTTGATACTGTGGATATGTCTTTAAAAAAAAAAAAAAAAAAAGCCCTGTTCTCTTAGGGATACATACTGATCTAACTATGGATGAAATAGTGTGATGTCTGGGATTTGATTCAAAATTAATACACGGGGGCGCCTGCGTGGTTCAGTCGGTTAAGCATCTGACTTCAGCTCAAGTCACCATCTTATGGTTCGTGGGTTTGAGCCCCACATCAAGCTCTGTACTGACAGCTAGCTTAGAGCCTGGAGCCTGTTTCAGAATCTGTGTCTCCCTCTCTCTCTGACCCTCCCCTGTTCACACTGTCTCTCTCTCTCTCAGAAAAAATAAAACATTAAAAAAAAGTTTAAAAAAATTAATACAAGGAGAAAGGAAGGGCATGGTTAGAAACGACACAAGATTGTCCCTATCGGTACCTGCTGGAGCTGGGCTGTACATACTGAGGGGTTTGTGATATTATTCTAACTGCTTTTGTCTATCTTTAAATGTTTCCATAATCAAAGGTAAAAGGTGGAGGAAGAAGACACACGTGGAGGGCTTGGTGAAAACACAGTTCCTCAGGGGTGCTGAGTGAAGGCAGAGGGCCCACCCATATGCTTTCATCAAGCTCCCCAGGCACACTGAGGCCTCAGCATAGGGGCCCTGAGCCATGTGGGGCTCGGTGTTGACAGCAGAGAGGCGGGACTTTGGCGGGGGGTGGGGAGGTGCCCCTGGAGCACCCCTGCAAAGGCACCTCTGTTGTCAGCCACCGTTTAGGCTACGCTCACCCGTCAGTGCCGGGACTATGAACTGTCTCCGGCCCAGCATTTTCACTGTCATCCTGCATCACTGTCAAGATCACAATAAGAAGAGTGGCAGAATCTGCTCAAGGAGCTGGTTCAATCTTTATTAAAATCTTTTTTGAGCACAGTGTTCCCAATTTGTTTCTTTGTTCCTGGTATCTGAAGTCCCACAGCTTCTGATATTTGTCCTGCAGATGGAGTAAGTTTGACGGACACACCACAGTGATGGAAAAGTAGCATTCATATCCTGAAAACCTTTTCCATCCCGCAAGAAATATCATCCCCCCAGCCAGCCTGCTGCACTTGGTCCACCTCTGAGGGGCCCACCCTCCGCTGCCAGCATGGATGACCCCCATGGAAAGCTTTTAGCGTGGCTGGCAGAGATGTGGGCAGCACAGGCCAGGACAGCATCATTCAACTGAAAGTTAAATCCAACTGAACCTGAACCTGACTCATGCTTGTGACCTAGAAGGGGTCTTCACTCTGTGTTGCCCTCCACCCCAGGATGGGTAGAGGTGCCTCACAGCTTCAGGGTCCATGCATCTCTCCCAACCCTTCAACCAAAGCATCTATCTCCCTCTGCTTTATTTAATACATATATATATATATCCCTCCGCCCCTCTCCCCAGCTCATATACTCTTTCTTTCTCTCTTAAAAAAAAAAAGAAAAGTTAAACATTTACCATGTAATCCTGCCACTCTACTAGCAATTTCCCCAGTGGAAAGAGACAATGGTGAGGAGGCTTTAAGTCTGGACACCTCAAAAACCCTAATCATTCAATAGGAGCCATGACCCATTCCCTGGGGCTGTATAAACACATATAGAGGCAGGATGACTTGGACCCAACCCTTGTGCAACCAGGACACTTTCACATGGGAATCTTCCCAATGACAATGCCCATCTTCACATAGACAGCTACGGAGCTCTGAGGGTCAGGCCCAGCCAAGGTGAGGGAATTGCTATGTGTGAACATCTTTTAAGGTGAGGGAGAAGATCATCACAGGACAAGCCCTGCTGTGAATGTAACCTGTTCTCTGTGTTGTAAACTGAAAACTGTAAAGGTAGCTTGTAATTATAAGCATTTATAATAAAAATGATAATAGGCATGATAACAGGCTTTTACTGAGCCGTCACCTGGATCCAAGAACTTAATTGCTATTAACTCCACAGATATCATCTGATTCAGTAATTCCAACAACGCTATAGTCTTCCCACTTTACAAATGAGGAAACTACAGTTCAGGGAGGTTAAGAAACTGACCCAAGTTTACACAGACGATAAGTGGCCAGGCCAAGAGTTAGAGGACAGCATTCACTCTTTTAATTCTTGGGGACCCATGTGGGAAGTGACTTCTCTGCTGCCTTCAGTGTAATTGAATAGATTAATGAAATTCTCAAGGTCAAGTTTTCCACTTTGACCCATTCTTGTATAAACTCACAGGCCTGGTTATTTCTCCATTGGCCTCTTCCAGGAGTAGACAGAACAACAGTCCTCATACTCTTCACCATGTCCTCAGCAAAGCCATGGAGGTGTAAAGAGGAAATTCATTGGACCCTTGCCAAGAGATAGGGACATCATGTAACCACCCTCGGCTGCCTCCATCTGTGATATCCAATATCGATGGTCATTACTATTACTGTCATCATAATAGTTAACATGCATGGCTTGTTCACTCTGTGCTCTAAGTGCTTTCTTTTTTAAGGGTATTAACTCAGTTAATCACACGATTCCTTGAGATAGATACTATTATTACCTTATTTTACAAGTGAGAACCAAGGTCAGGGGAGTCTAATCATGCAGCGAAGATAATAGCTCTCAAGTAAAAGGGTCTCCCACCCCAGTTACACACAAACCCTGAGATAGAAAACAAGGCCTTGATATCTCCAAGCGGAGTGGGAGCTAAGTGTTCAATGGCACCTATAGTGGTCCCCCCCTTATTTACAGGGGACATGTTCTAAGGCCCCCCCAGGGAATGACTGGATGCACACATAATACCAATCCCTATAGATACTATGTCTTTTTTTTCTATCCATACATACCTACGATGAAGTTTAACTTATAAATTAGGTACAGTAAGAGACTCACAACAACTAATAACAAAGTAGAATTATAACTATAGATGGCAATAAAAGTTACATGAATGTGATCTCTCTCAAAATATCTTATGACTTTTGTCTTCCAAATCCACCCCTGGACCTTCTGACTGGAAGGAATTGCATGAACGTCCATTTTTGTATTGTGAAAGGAGCACTGTACTCACCCTTCTTCCTCCTCTTCTGACGACATGAGATGATAAAATGTCTCCATGAGGAGATTAAGTGAGGTGAATGACACAGGCGTTGTGACGTGGTGTTAGGCTGCTATTGACCTTCTGACAATCTGCTTCCAGACCTTTGTTGACCAGTGGGTACCTGAAATCACAGAAAACACAACCACAGATAAGGGGACTGCTATACTGTGGTGTGACTCTGATCTTTACTCTGCCCACTATTGTTCCACAGCGCCCCCATCAGGCCTGAGGGTCCATGCCTGACCCCTTTAAACACATGCTACCTTGGCTTATAAAACACAAATTCCTTCTTCCTCTCCATGTATGTTACAAAGCTGCCCTGCTCATTAGCCTCAGCAGTTGTTCAAATCCTGACTGAAAAATTGAAATTCAATAAACCTGTGGAAAATATCTTATCTAATGAAGATCAAGTCAGATTTACAAGAAAACATAAGAAAAAGAAAAAGCAATTTTGGTGTGATTAATAATAAATGCCAGCACACCACTAAGTTCAACCAAATGCCTCTAGATTCTTTTTTTTTATTTTTTTAATATTTTATTTATTTCTGAGAGAGGGAGAGAGTGGGGGGTGGGGGTCAGAGAGAGAGGGAGATACAGAATCTGAAGCAGGCCCCAGGCTCTGAGCTGTCAGCACAGAGCCCGACGTGGGGCTCGAACCCACGAACTGTGAGATCATGACCTGAGTCGAAGTCAGATGCTTAACCAACTGAGCCACCCAGGCACCCGCAAATGCCTCTAGATTCTTCCAAGAGGCAGTTCTCTTCACAGCAGCCAACTATTATGCCCTCAGCTCTTCCAAATCTTCTCCTCTGTAAATTCAACATCAAAAGACCCAGGTCCCTTCACAGCCAGGAGGACTGATGTAAATGTCTGTCATGATGTTCTAACAGTCTTCGCCTCTAACTCTCAAAGATCTGAGGAGAGTCCAGGTATATGATTTCCGAAGAGTTTAGAGCTCACCTGTGCCAAACCTATTTTTTCCACTGTGAAAACCTTCATCTCTGTGGCATTATGTCACCTTCTGGATCCCTTGTTGTAAACTGACTACATGTAGGTTTGGCCAAGTTACTTCAGAGTCAAAATCCACAGTGAAAGATCTATTTGAATTCCTCACAGTCTCTAGCTCCTCAGAAATGATAGGCGTTCATGTTTCATTCTCCTGCCTGTTGCTTCTTTGGGATTATTTACAACTATTTTAGATTCTGAGAAAAGGAAATTATACAAAACACCTTCACTCTTTCCCACATTCCTGGTAACAAGGCAGTTTCTCTCACACCTCAGCGGCTCTTCTGGGAACACCCACCAGTTTGCAATGACGGAGGGGCCATTCTAGCCCAGCCTTCACAAGAGCTGCTTTGGCTGGAGGGAAGCCAGCATCCCCTCAGATTTCACCATCTCCCAGGCTTTTCCCAGCCCCCACCCCAGCCATTCCTTTCCTCCCCATAAACTCGGTTATTGAAACTGGCAAAATACCTCATGATTTTGTCTTCTAGATCCACCCTGGACCTTCAAACTAGAATGAATTGCATGAAAGTCATTTTTGTATCATGAAAGCATAGCACATGAATGTGTCCTCAAAGCCCAGCCACACCACCCCAGGATTGCTGGTCCTCCCAGCGTGTTGCATATTACAGATTACAGACCTGATCCAGAGTGTACCCTGTGCCTTTAATGCACCTCCCAAATCCGGCTCCCCTGCTGTGACCTCACCTAGTCCTGTGAGTTTGCATACCTAGAAACAGTAGAAGCCTGGCATTCATACACAGCGGGTCCTCCACTACCTCCTGGGCAATCACAAAATAGCAACAATGGCACCAAACAGTCGAGTGACTCCATACACACCACAAAACAAAATGAAAGGTATTCAATATGTGATTACATGAAAGACGGAAGAAAAGGGGAATGACTGGAAGTATAGGATATCAATCCATTAGTGAGCCAGGCATCTGTCTGCATCCTGAAGCCACCCCATGCCTCTTGTGCCCCACATCATGCTTCATCCAGTTCTGACCTACAGGAGGCCTGGAGGAGAAGATACCCTCAGATTAGAAGGCCCACTCAGGGATGATTGAAAACAGACACTTAGGAAGATTGGTCTTAGGCTCTGAAGTCTAATAGCAACTACCCTCAGCTCCCTGGCAGCACGCCCCAATTTCATCTTCCTAAGTGGCAACTAACAACACTTAAACTTCATCGTCTCGAAGCAGGGGAGCACAAAATATCCCCGCCAGCCAATTAATGGCAAGGAGAATGTTTAACCTCGCACAATCCATGATATTAAAATTAACAAGGAGATGCTCATTTTTCACCTACTAAATTGGCAAATATGTTTTAAATTGCAGTAAAAGGCATCCATACACAGCTGGTCGGTAATATGTAAACCCTTTCAGGAGAATAGTTTGGCAATAACAAAGTCTTTTAAAAATGCGCTAAATTTTGATATACTTCAAGGATGTTCCTTATGTCAATGATTATAATGACAAAAAAAAAAAGTATTGGAATCAGCCTAAATGTCTGATAATAGGGAATAGGCTGAATAAACCAGAATGCGTCCACATAAAAAAATGACAATCAAAATGATGACGTAGGATACTTTAATGTCATGGGAATGCCAATACAATATGTTAATGGGAAAAGCAGGTAGCAAAATATTATTATTCCATTTTTAAATGTATACACTTTATATATATGTAAATGTGTGTATATATGTACGTGAGTGACAAAATCCTGAACTAGATGTTTCAGAAGATTAGTAGTGGTGTTCAGTGGGTTAATGATGGGTTTTGGGTGGTTTCTAATCTTCTTGATGGTGTTTTTCCATATTTTCAGCATTTTCCACCATGAGTTGGCAATAAACCATCAGAATTTTGTATTTTTTTTATTTTAGAGAGTGCCCAAGCACTTTAAAAAAAAAAAAAAAAAAGGTTCATACAGGGGTGCCTGGGTGGCTCAGTCAGTTAAGTGTCCGACTTTGGCTCAGTCATGATCTCACAGTTTGTGGGTTCAAGCCCCACATCAGGCTCTGTGCTGACAGCTAGCTCAGACCCTGGAGCCTGTTTCAGATATTGTCTCCCTCTCTCTCTGACCCTCCCCTGCTCATGCTGTGTCATGACCTAAGCCCCATGGCACATTCACATGAAACAAGTCACAGCTCACAGCCACACAAGGTTTGCAAAGCACTACAAATGAGATGTTTTGGTAGTTTAATGATCAAATATCAATATCTACACCTACTTGTTAAAATAAAAAACTGGACTGAAATCTGACACCTGCTTGTTCAAGCGTTTCCTGAGTGATATATAAAGGTGAGGTCACATATCACTCAGGTGGAAGTGGACAAGGATGTCCCGGTCACATCAATGGCCAGCTGGGACAGTCCCACAGATCAGTCTCATTCTAACAGAGCGCAGCTCTTTCCCAGGGAAATGGGCCCGTGTTTGCCAACAAAATGGAAAGAAGGGTATATGGAAAGTTTGATCTGGCAACATCTATCACCTAAGAGTCCTTGTCCAATCTGGGCACATGAGCCATGTTTCATACCACACAACAAATGCCAGAAGAAATTCTCCACATTCTTTTGCTTCATGAAGATCAGGACTGGCTAGATCAGATTATCATGAGCTACCACAGGATGGAACTCAGGTCTTACCTCAGACCCACACAGGTCAAACACACTCAGTGGACAGCAGGCATTTCCTTCTGTTGGTCTATAAGCGCTACCCCTTCTCACCAACCAGAAATATGTGAGGCCCAAACTACTTAAATGAGACTTGAAAAATAGTTCGCAGCACTGTGAAGAAGACGTGATTGAAGATACTAATTACATAGGAATTCACTCTCTCGCCCCTTTCCAGGAGCCCAGATTAGAGAAGATAGAGGGAGTCCTTTCAGACGGAACTTGCAAAGGGGTCAGGAGCTCCAGACGCCTCAACCCCCTGACCTCACTTCCCCACCCAGCAGAGACACCAGGTTACGGAAGAGCCACACTTAGGGTGATGGTAGACATGCTAAGTCCCTACCCGTGTGACTCAGGGGAGCCACAGAGCTACTGCCTCATTCCCTGGATCTGTGTCCTTAAGCTTTACACTTGGTGGGTCCATGAGGAGCCAGACCCTGAAATGGACACAGATGGCCCGGGGCAGAAGGGTTCAGGAAGGCAAGGTGGCTGTCTCTGATCTACCCCGACCCCTCGCTTTTACTAGCCATGAGACTATAGATTTCCAACAGAGACCCGTATACAAACACACGCACACTCATACACACACACACACACACACACACGTAGCATCTAGAAGGGAAATTCTCTCTCTTGCTTATAACCAAGTTATCTCATTTTCTGACCTTAAAAGAAATAACAGTTTCAATAGTATTCAAATATGGCCCATAGAAATCTAAGGTTCCACTGGGGACACTGCAGGGTTGAGGGACAAGGAAGTCACAGCTGTAGTCTCCATCTCTCCTTTAGCTAGAGAACTCTACTTGTCTCTGTTTTACACAATACAGTTTAATACCAAAAAATAAATAAATAAAATTTCAAAAAGTAACAGTTTCTCTGAAGGTCTCAAACCTTATTAGCCACAGTGGGAAATGATGCTTGAATGGGGTTATGATGGTCTCAGCCTCGGGTGTCTGTGTATGCAGGCATATTACTTAGCAACACCATAGCCGTTTAGGTTTAATTTCCTAGGTTGCCTGATAAGGAGGCTGCAAATGTAATTTGTGATGCTGCAAGCTGGGCAAACTAACTGGGCTATTAGATGAGTCACTGGGTGATCCAGGCCACTATGCCGAGCTCTGCGGAAGAAGAAAAATGAACCCTGATCTGTGGGGCTGATAGCACCCAGGCGGACACAATTTTCTGTGTCTCAGAGCTGTGTCTCCTTCCCTCCTGCTTTCTGGTTTGCTGCCATTATTTATTAAGGGGAACTTCATTCACCTCTCAACCCCTGTTAGAATCATCCTCTAGCTTTCTGAAATCCTCCCGGCAAGAGCTGCAAACTCACAGCCCTGCAAGACCAGACAGATAATAACAACAACAGTAATAGCAACCTTTTTTGAATACTTGGTCAATAACCATATATTCTTGTTGCTTTACATGAGTTATTTCTGTTAATTTTCCTAATAACCCCAGGAGCTAAGTACTACTGTTATTCCTATTTTCAAAGGAGGAGACCAGGATTGAGAGAGGGTAGAAGCAGCTATAGGATAATATGGAGTGGGGGGTGGGGGCAGTGGCACCATGCCACAGGGGCTAGCTGTCATCCAGGGCCAATCAGCCCTCACCTGGGTTGCCAGAACCTCCACTTTCCTAAAAGAGGCAGGAAATCCAGATTTTTATATAAAATCCCATTGGTTCTAAATATCAACTAATTGAGTTGCTTAATAAATAACTGTGAGAACCAAACCACACATGTTCCACCAGCCAGATTCAGCCCAGGCGCTACCAATTTTGCAGCCTCTTCCTCATTACTACAGGTAGACATATTCATCCATACATACACTCCAATTTTCATCTTTGCTCCCATGAGCCGTTGGTGTCTCAGCCCTTTGGTCACCCTGGCTTTGGCTGTATCCTTTCTAGAGCCTCAGTGGTAGTTCCATTCTTTCAGTTGCTCATGCTGGGTCTTAGAGTCATTCTTGCCTCCTTCCCTTCTCCCACACCCCGCACATGTAATCTGTCAGCAGGTCTTATCAGCTCTACTTGAAAATGCATCCGTAACCCCTCCACTTCTCAAAACGTACCATAACCACCCTGGTCCAAGCCATTCTCAGCTCTTCCCTGGATATCATGAGCCACTGGCCACACCCAGCTTCCTCCACCTACTCCATTCTTACTAGACTAACCTAGCTGCTCCTGCAAAACCTAAGTCAGATCCTGCCACTTCTCAACACCCCACAATGGCTCAGTGAAAGTCAATGACTTAAATGGCCCACACAGCCCTTCAGATCCGAACCCACTCTCCCCCCCGCCCCACCCCGCTGTCCTGGACACTCCCTGCCCAGCAGACACACTGCTTCCTCCTTCATGCAGTCCCACCTGAGCTCTGAGTGCTCACTGCTCCCTCGGAGCCTCTCCCCCCTGCTCCCTCGGAGCCTCTCCCCCCAGGTATCCTCTCGGTTCTCACCCTCTCTCCGCTCTGTTACACTGACAGCCAATTAGAAAGATCTTCTTGGAGGGCGGAAATGGTGGGGGAAAGGGAGAGAGGCAAACCATGAGAGACTCTTGAATGCTGACAAAAACTGAGGACTGATGGATGTGGGGGGGAGGGGGGATGGGCATGGAGGAGGACACGTATGGGGATGAGCACTGAGTGTTATGTGGAAACTAATTTGACAATAAACTATTT